>NC_058519.1:27862973-27875473 GCF_904849725.1 Hordeum vulgare subsp. vulgare
CTTCTTCTTCTTCTTCTAATTCTTCTTCTTCTTCTTCTTCTTCTTCTTCTCCTTCTCCTTCTCCTTCTACTCCTCCTTCTCTTGTTGGGGAATGTCGCATGGAAAACAAAAAATTTCCTATGCTCACGAAGACCTATCATTGTAATGTCCATCTACGAGAGGAGATTTGGATCTACGTACCCGCAGTTGATGTAGTGGAACGACGTCACGTCCCTCGATCCGCCCCGCGAACCGTCCCACGAACCGTCCCGCGATCCGTCCCATGATCCGCTCCGATCTAGTGCCGAACGGACGGCACCTCCGCGTTCAGCACACGTACAGCTCGACAATGATCTCAGCCTTCTTGATCCAGCAAGCAAGACGAAGAAGTAGATGATTTCTCCGGCAGCGTGACGGCGCTCCGATGGTTGTGAAGGATCTACTCCTACAGGGGTCCTCCCGAGCTCCGTAGAAATACGATCTAGAGGAAAAACCGTGGTGTTTGTGGTCGGGCTGCCGTGGCAAAAGTTGTCTCAAATCAGCCCTAAAACTCCACTATATATAGGAGGAGGGGAGGGGAAGGCTTGCCTTGGGGTCCAAGACCCCAAGGGTGGGCCGGCCAAGGAGGTGGAGGAGTCCACCTCCAATCCTAGTCCAACTAGTATTGGAAGGTGGAGTCCTTACCTTCCTTCCCACCTCTTTTTTTTCTTTTCTCTTTGATTTTATTATCCCTTCCGCATAGGCCTTATTGGGCTGTCCCACCAGCCCACCAAGAGCTGGTGCGCCACCCCTAGGGCCTATGGGCTTCCCCGGGTGGGTTGGCCCCCTCCCGGTGAACATCCGGAACCCATTCGTCACTCCCGGTACATTCCCGGTAATGCCCGAAAACCTTATGGCAATCAAATGAGGTCATCCTATATATCAATCTTCGTATCCGGACCATTCCAGAAACCCTCGTGACGTCTGTGATCTCATCCGGGACTCCGAACAACATTCGGTAACCACACATATAACTCAACTATACTAAAACATCGCCGAACCTTAAGTGTGCAGACCCTGCGGGTTTGAGAACTATGTAGACATGCCCCGAGGTACTTCTCGGTCAATATCCAATAGAGGGACCTGGATGCTCATATTGGATCCTACATATTCTTCGAATAACTTATCGGTTGAACCTCGGTGTCAAGGATTCAGGCAATCCCGTATGTCATTCCCTTTGTCCTTCGGTATGTTACTTGCCCGAGATTCGATCATCGGTATCCGCATACCTATTTCAATCTCGTTACCGGCAAGTATCTTTTCTCGTTCCGTAATACAAGATCTCGTGACTTACACTAAGTCACATTGCTTGCATGGCTTGTGTGTGATGTTGTATTACCGAGTGGGCCCCGAGATACCTCTCCATCACACGGGGTGACAAATCCCAGTCTCGATCCAAACTAACCCAACGGACACCTTCGGAAATACCTGTAGAGCATCTTTATAATCACCCAGTTACGTTGTGACGTTTGATACACACAAGGTATCCTTCCGGTGCGAGTGGGTTATATGATCTCATGGTCATAGGAACAAATACTTGACACGCAGAAAACAATAGCAATAAAATGACACGATCAATATGCTACGTTCATAGTTTGGGTCTAGTCTATCACATGATTCTCCTAATGATGTGATCCAGTTATCAAGCAACAACACTTTGCACATAGTCAGAAAACCTTGACTATCCTTGATCAACTGGCTAGCCAACTAGAGGCTTGCTAGGGACATTGTTATGTCTATTTATCCACACATGTATCTATGTTTTCATTCAATACAATTATAGCATGGATAATAAACGATTATCTTTAAACAGGAAATTTAATAATAACTATTTATCATTGCCTCTAGGGCATATTTCCAACAGTCTCCCACTTGCACTAGAGTCAATAATCTAGTCCTCACATCGCCATGCGATTTACATTGTAATAAATTGAACACCCATACAGTTCTGGTGTTGATCATGTTTTGCCCGTGGAAGAGGTTTAGTCAGCGGGTCTGCTACATTCAGATCCATGTGCACTTTGCAAATATTCACGTCCTCTAACTCGACGTAGTCGCGGATGAGGTTGAAGCGTCGTTTGATGTGGCTGGTCTTCTTGTGAAACCTTGTTTCCTTTGCTAAGGCAATGGCACCAGTGTTGTCACATAACAGAGTTAATGGATCTAGTGCGCTCGGCACAACTCCAAGATATGTCATGAACTCCTTCATCCAGACACCCTCCTTTGCCACCTCAGAGGCAGCCATGTACTCCTCTTCACATGTAGAATCTACTACGACGCTTTTCTTGGAACTGCACCAGCTTACCGCACCCCCATTAAGAATAAATACGTATCCGGTTTGAGACTTAGAGTCATCCAGATCGGTGTCAAAACTTGCGTCGATGTAACCTTTTACGACGAGCTCCTTGTCACCTCCATACACGAGAAACATTTCCTTAGTCCTTTTCACGTACTTAAGAATATTCTTGACCGTCGTCCCGTGATCCACTCCTGGATTACTCTGAAACCTGTCTGCCATACTTATGGCCAAGCTGACGTAGGGGACGGAACTCATTGTCTTTCTATCTTCCGTAGTCGCTGGGCACTGCGTCTTACTCAATTTTATAACTTGTAACACTGGCAAGAACCCATTCTTGGACTGATCCATTTTGAACTTCTTCAAAACTTTATCAAGGTATGTGCTTTGTGAAAGTCCTATCACGCGTTTCGATCTATCCCTATAGATCTTAATGCCTAGAATGTAAGCAGCTTCTCCTAGGTCCTTCATAGAGAAACTTTTATTCAAGTAACCTTTTATGCTCTCCAAATCTCCAAATTGTTTCCAATAAGCAATATGTCGTCCAAATATAATATTAGATACGCCACAGAACTCCCACTCACTTTCTTGTAAATACAAGATTCTCCAACCACTTGTATAAACCCAAATGCTTTGATCACCTGATCAAAATGCTTATTCCAACTCCGAGATGCTTGCACCAGTCCATAAATGGATCGCTGGAGTTTGCACACTTTGTCAGCATTCTTAGGATCGACAAAACCTTCGGGTTGCATGATATACAACTCTTCCTTAAGAAAACCATTAAGGAACGCCGTTTTGACATCCATCTGCCCGATTTCATAATCGTAAAAGGCAGCTATTGCTAACATGATTCGGACAGGCCTAAGCATCGCTACCGGTGAGAAAGTCTCATCGTAGTCAATTCCTTGAACTTGTGAAAAACCCTTTGCCACAAGTCAAGATTTATAAACGGTCACATTACCGTCTACGTCTGTCTTCTTCTTATAGATCCACTTGTTCTGAATATCCTTGCGGCCTTCAAGTAGTACTTCTAAAGTCCACACTTTGTTCTCGTACATGGATCCTATCTCGGACTTCATGGCCTCGAGCCATTAGTTGGAATCCGGGCCCACCATTTCTTCTTCATAATTCACAGGTTCATTATTGTCCAACAACATAATCGTCAAGACAGGATTACCATACCACTCGGGAGCAGTACGTGATCTTGTCGACCTGCGAGGTCCGACAGTAACTTGATCCGAAGTTTCACGATCATCATCAACTTGTTGCTCAACCGGTGCCGCAGCAACATGGGTTTCCTCTTGCCCCGCGCCACCATCAAGAGGAATTAGAGGTTCGACAACCTCATCAAGTTCTATCTTCCTCCCACTCAATTCTTTCGAGAGAAACTCCTTCTCAAGAAAAGCTCCGTTTTTAGCAACAAACACTTTGCCCTCGGATTTGAGATAGAAGGTATATCCAACTGTCTCTTTTGGGTAACCTATGAAGACGCACTTTTCCGCTTTGGGTTCCAGCTTTTCAGGCTGAAGCTTTTTGACGTAAGCAACACATCCCCAAACTTTAAGAAATGATAACTTTGGTCTTTTGCCATACCACAGTTCGTATGGCATCATCTCAACGGATTTTGATGTGCCCTATTTAAAGTGAATGCAGCTGTTTCTAATGCATAACCCTAAAATGATAACGGCAAATCGGTAAGAGACATCATAGATCGCACCATCTCTAATAAAGTACGATTACGGCGTTCGGACACACCATTACGCTGTGGTGTTCCACGCGGTGTCAACTATGAAAGAATTCCACAATGTCTTAAGTGAGCACCAAACTCGAAACTCAGATATTCACCCCCACGATCAGACCGTAGGAACTTGATCTTCTTGTTATGATGATTTTCGACTTCACTCTGAAATTGTTTGAACTTTTCAAACTTCTCAGACTTGTGCTTCATCAAGTAGACATAACCATATCTACTCAAATCGTCAGTGAAGGTGAGAAAATAACGATATCCGCCGCGTGCCTCCACACTCATCGGACCACACACATCGGTATGTATGATTTCCAACAAGTCACTTGCACGCTCCATTGTTCCGGAGAACGGAGTCTTAGTCATCTTGCCCATGAGGCATGGTTTGCACGTGTCAAGTGAATCAAAGTCAAGTGACTCCAAAAGTCCATCAGTATGGAGTTTCTTCATGCGCTTTACACCAATATGACCTAAGCGGCAGTGCCATAAAAACATGGCGCTATCATTGTTAACTCTGACACTTTTGGTCTCAATGTTATGTATATGTGTATTATCACTATCAAGATTCAATATGAACAATCCTCTCACATTGGGTGCATGACTATAAAAGATATTACTCATAGAAATAGAACAACCATTATTCTCTGACTTAAACGAGTAACCGTCTCACAATAAACAAGATCCAGATATAATGTTCATGCTTAACGCAGGCACTAAATAACATTTATTTAAGTTTATAACTAATCATGATTGTAACTCAAGTGAAACTGTGCCGACGGCGATTGCATCAACCTTGGAACCATTTCCCACGCGCACCGACACTTCATCCTTCGCCAGCCTTCGCTTATTCCGCAGTTCCTGTTTCGAGTTGCAAATATGAGCAACAGAACCGGTATCGAATACCCAGGCACTACTACGAGAGCTGGTTAAGTACACATCAACAACATGTATATCGAATATACCTGATTTTTCCTTGGCCTCCTTCTTATCAGCCAGATACTTGGGCCAGTTGCGCTTCGAGTGACCCATACCCTTGCAATAATAGCACTCCGTTTCAGGCTTAGGTCCAGCTTTTGGCTTCTTCGTCGGATTGGCAACAGGCTTGCCGCTCTTCTTTGAATTGCCCTTCTTTCCACTGTCGTTTCTCTTGAAACTAGTGGTCTTATTCACCATCAACACTTGATGCTCTTTACGGAGTTCTGACTCTGCGACTTTCAGCATCGCGAATAACTCGCCGGGTGACTTGTTCATCCCTTGCATGTTATAGTTCAACACAAAGCTCTTATAGCTTGGTGGCAGTGATTGAAGAATTCTGTTCGTGAGAACCTCTTGCGGGAGTTCAATCCCCATCTCAGGTAGACGGTTTGAGTACCCACACATCTTGAGCACATGTTCACTGACAGACGAATTCTCTTCCGTCTTGCAAGCATAGAATTTACCGGAGGTCTCATATGTCTCGATCCGGGCGTTCTTCTGAAAGATAAACTTCAACTCCTGGAACATCTCATATGCTCCATGACGCTCAAAGGGACGTTGAAGTCCCGGCTCTAAGCCATACAAGACTGCACATTGAACTACTGAGTAGTCCTCCTTGCGTGCTAACCAAGTGTTCTTAACATCTTGGTCAGCCGTGGTGGGTGGTTCATCTCCTAGCGCAACATTAATGAAATAATCCTTCTTCCCAACTAGCAGGAGAAACTTAAGATTACGAGCCCAGTCTACAAAGTTGCTTCCATCATCTTTCAACTTAGCTTTCTCTAGCAACGTATTAAAATTCAAGGTAAGTGTCGCGTGAGCCATTGATCTACAACACTAATATTTTCAAAGTGGACTTAGACTATATTCAAGATAATTAGAGTTTAACTAATCAAATTACTTGCTAAACTCCCACTCAAAAACTACATCTCTCTAGTCATTTGAGTGGTACATGATCCAATTCCACTAGCTCAAGTCCGATCATCACGTGAGTTGAGGATAGTTTCGGTAATAAGCATCCCTATGCTAATCACATCAACTATATGATTCATGATCGACCTTTCGGTCTCATGTGTTCCGACGCCATTTCTGCACATGCTAGGCTCGTCAAGCTTAACCCGAGTGTTCCGCGTGTGCAACTGTTTTGCACCTGTTGTATGTGAACGTTGAGTCTATCACACTCGATCATCACGTGGTGTCTCGAAACGATGAACTGTAGCAACGGTGCACAGTCGGGGAGAACACAATTTCGTCTTGAAATTTTAGTGAGAGATCACCTCATAATACTACTGTCGTTCTAAGCAAAATAAGGTGCATAAAAGGATTAACATCACATGCAATTCATAAGTGACATGATATGGCCATCATCATGTGCTTCTTGATCTCCATCACGAAAGCACCGGCACGATCTTTTTGTCACCGGCGCCATGATAGTCTCAAACGTATCTATAATTTTTGATGGTTTCATGCTGTTATCTTGTCATCTTTGGATGTTTTATGTACCTTTTATATCTTCTTTCTTGGGACTAACTTATTAATTCAGTGCCAAGTGCCAGTTCCAATTTTTTCTGTGTTTTTGGCTCTTTTCAGATCTGATTTTGGAATGGAGTCCAAACGGAATAAAATCCCCAAAATAATTTTTTTCCCGAACGGAAGAAGATCAGGGGGCTTGAGGGCCAAGCCAGGAGAGCTACACGGGGCCCACAAGCCCTGTAGCCGCCACCAGGGGGAGGCGGCTAGCAGGCTTGGGGCCTCCCTGGCGCCCCCCTGACCTAGCTCCTTCGCATATATAATCCCTAAAATACAGAAAGAAATCAGGGAATCCACAAAAACACTTTTCCGCCGCCGCAAGCTTCCGTTTCCGCGAGATCTCATCTGGAGACCCTTCCCGGTGCCCTGCCGGAGGGGACTTTGGAGTTGGAGGGCTTCTACATCAACATCATCGCCCCTCCAATGACTCATGAGTAGTTCACTTCAGACCTACGGGTCCGTAGTTAGTAGCTAGATGGCTTCTTCTCTCTCTTGGATCTTCAATACAAAGTTCTCTGTGATCTTCATGGAGATCTATCCGATGTAATCCTCTTTGGCGGTGTGTTTGTCGAGATCCGATGAATTGTGGATTTGTGATCAGATTATCTATGACATATATTTGAGTCTTTGCTGATTTCTTATATGCATGATTTGATATCCTTGTAAGTCTCTCCGAGTCTTGGGTTTTGTTTGGCCAACTAGATCTATGATTCTTGCAATGGGAGAAGTGCTTGGTTTTGGGTTCATACCGTGTGGTGACCTTTCCCAGTGACAGTAGGGGCAGCAAGGCACACATCGTGTAGTTGCCATCAAGGGTAACAATATGGGCTTTGTCGTAGATATGATATTGTCCATCTACATCATGTCATCTTCCTTAAGGCGTTATTCTGTTCTTTTGGACTTAATACACTAGATGCATGCTGCATAGCGGTCAACGTGTGGAGTAATAGTAGTAGAAGCAGAAAGTATCGGTCTACTTGTTTTGGATGTGATTCCTATAGATATAATCATTGCCATAGATGACGTCACGAATTTGCGCGATTCTATCAATTGCTCGACAATAATTTGTTCACCCACCGTCTACTTGCTTTCATGAGAGAAGACACTAGTGAACACTACGGCCCCAGGGTCTATTCACACCTATCGTTTCCACTTTCGCTTTTACTTTGCTTTGTTACGTTGTTGCTTTCAGTTCTCACTTGGCAAACAATCTATAAGGGATTGACAACCCCTTCATAGAGTTGGGAGCAAGCTTTTTGTGTTTGTGCAGGTACTTGTGATACTCCTTCACTGGATCAATAATTTTGTTGTCAAAACCGAGGGAAATACTTACCACCGCTGTGCTACATCACCCTTTCCGCTTCGAGGGAACACCAACGCAAGGCTCCAAGGCCATGGGGGAATCCTTTGCATATTTGCCTAGGAAGTCCCTTAAGGCGTAGCCGTAGCAGAAAGATTCCTGTTGCCGTTGCTGAGGAGTATCAAGACAAGAATAGTCTCCCGTCAGCACGTATTGCTGGCGCCGTTGGAAGGTCTTTTGTTGCAGTAAAAGAAGTATTTCTGGCACCGTTGCCAGGGAAGGACAGATCTATCCAAGTAGGTCTCACAAACTCATCTCTTGCATTTACTTTTTTGCGAGTTGCCTCTCGTTTTCCTCTCCCCCACTTCACATTTGCCGTTTTCATTTGCCTTTCTCCTTTGCCGTTTTCTTTTGCCCGTTTCACTCTCTCTTCCTGCTCGTTTGTGTGTGAAATAGTCCATCAATGGAAAGAACCACCACTCCAAACGATACCCCTGAGAATGAAGTTCTCAATTTTAGGCAGAATGAGGAAGAAGATTTAAAGGACGCTTGGTACAGGATTTGCAATGCTCAAAGTAGATCTACTCGTAAGCAATCCACTACCGTTCTTCTTCGCAGTTTCTATGTTGGAATTTCTCCTTGGAATAGGTATATCCTTGATACCATTGTAGGCGGGAATTTTTTGGGGAGCCATACTGTTGACTCCTATGGAGCTATCATGAATTTGGTAGGCTCACCCCCGCTCATGGTTAATGGAACTACCTTAACCTTGGAACACGTGATGCAAAGGCTTGACGCTATTGAAAACAAAATTGCCACAGTTGAACTTATTGAGGGTTTGGATAGAAAGAGCCACAATCAAATTACTCAGTACGGTTCCAAAGTGGGAATTTTTCTGAAAAACTTAAGGGAGAAGGAACTTATAGTTAATGATTCTTCTAGAATTGGCAAACTAGAAGATGGCATAACCAACTTGGGTTCCGCTTTTGCCGCTGTGCAAAATACTCCAAATCTCACTCTCAAAAAGACCGTCAAGTCTGTTTTTGTTCCTAAACCTAGTGGTGAGCCATCCAATAAAGATGAAGATCTTAAGATCATAAATGATCACACTACTTATGGTTTGAGCACCAAAGATGACTATACGTGATTCTATCATCTTTTGCCTAGCTAAGGGCGTTAAACAAAAGCGCTTGTTGGGAGGCAACCCAACGAACCTATCCTTTTTCTTTCTGTTTTGTGTTTTCCACACTTTCATAATTTTGTTATGATTGTGTTTGTTGTGTTTCTTTTTGCGTTTGTGCCAAGCAAAACCGTTATGATTAGTCTTGGGGATGATCGTTTGGTCATGCTGGAAAAGACAGAAACTTTCTGCTCACGAAAAGAATTTTCATTTTGTTCTGTAATAGGTTTTGAGTTGTTTCTTTTTGCTGCTGATTGCTACGCAAATTCTTCAGACTGTCGTAAGTTTTCAGAAGTATTCGAAGTATACAGATTGCTACAGACTGGTCTGCTGTTAACATATGCTATTTTTGTTGAGTTGGTTGCTTATTTTGATGAAACTATGGATAGTATCGGGGGATATTAGCCATGGAAGATTTAAAATACAGTAACCCAACATCAACATAAGTAGATTTTAAGTTTGCTACACTACCTAAGGAAATGGTGGTTTGCTTTCTTATACTAATGTTATCACGAGTTTCTGTTTAAGTTTCGTGTTGTGAAGTTTTCAAGTTTTGAGTGAAGTTATTATGGACAAAGAGATAAAGAGTGGCAAGAGCTCAAGCTTGGGGATTCCCAAGTCACCCCAAGGGATTCAAGGATGCCGTAAAAGCCTAAGCTTGGGGATGCCCCGGGAAGGCATCCCCTCTTTCGTCTTCAAATCCATCGGTGAAGTTACTTGGGGCTATGTTTTTATTCACCACATGTTATGTGTTTTGCTTGGAGCGTCTTGTATCGTAGGAGTCTTTTATTTTTGTTGTGTCACAATCATCCTTGCTGCACACCTAGAGAGAGATACATGCACTCACCGTGATTTTGTCGAGCTTCACTTATATCCTTTGGTAGACAATTCAGCTCACATGTGCTTCACTTATATCTTTTGAGCTTGTTGATTTTGCTCTGTGTGCTTCACTTATATATTTTAGAGAACGGCGGTGCGTGGCTTGGTAGTTGATATATGCTATGAAAGTAGTCTCAAAAGGGGTAGTTATCCAAAGGGATATGAAAACTTCCACCTTCATGTGCATTGAATTATTAGAGAAGTTCGATTCAACTCAATTAGTTTTGAGTTGTGGTTGTGGTAATATTGAAGTTATGCTGGTAAGGTGTTGTGGATCTAGAAATACTTGTGTTGAAGTTGGTGATTCCCGTAGCATGCACGTATGGTGAACTGCTATGTGATGAAATCTGAGCATGATTAGTCTATTGATTGTCATCCTTTGCGTGGCGGTCGGGATCGCGCGATGGTTTATACCTACCAACCCTTCCCCTAGGAGTATGCATTTAATGCTTTGTTTCGATTACTAATAAAACTTTTGCAACAAGTATATGAGTTCTTCATGACTAATGTTGAGTCCATGGTTTAGATGCACTTTCACCTTCCACCATCACTATCTTCTTAGTGCCGTGCAACTTTCGTCGGTGCACAAAACCAACCATTAGCCTCCCTCAAAACAGCCACCATACCTACCTACTATAGCTTTTTCAAAGTCATTCCGAGATATATTGCCATGCAACTACCACCATGACATGTGCCACCACTTCTACATTTCCATTGCATGATCGTAAGATAGCTAGCATGATGTTTCCATTAATGTCTATGCCATGCTAGATCATTGCCACAGTGCACTACCGAAGGCATTCCATATAAAGTCATCGTTGCTCTAAGTTTTGAGTTGTAAGTGTGATGATCATCATTGATGGAGCATTGTCCCATGTGAGGAAATAAAAGAGGCCAAAGATGCCCACCAAAATAAAAGATAAGAGGCCAAAGAGCCCACCAAAATAAAAAAATGAGAGAAAAAAGAGAGAAGGGACAATGTTACCACCTTTCCACACTTGTGCATATTAAGCACCATGATCTTCATGATTGAGAGTCTCTCATTTTGTCACCACCATATAGCTAGTGGGAAATTTTTATTACATAACTTGGCTTGTATATTCCAATGATAGGCTTCCTCAAAATTGCCTTAGGTCTTCGTGAGAAAGCAAGTTGGATGCACACCCACTAGTTTTATTTAAGAGCTTTCACATACTCATAGCTCTAGTGCATCATTTGTATGGCAATCCCTACTCATTCACATTGATATCTATTGATGAGCATCTCCACAGCTCATTGATATGCCTAGTTAATGTGTTCATCTTCTCCTTGTTTGTCTTGCAACCTCCACCACACTCCACACCACCTATAGTGCTAAAACCATGGCTCACGCTCATGTATTGCGTGAGAGTTGAAAAGGTTTGAGAAAGTAAAGGTGTGAAAACAATTACTTGGCCAATACCGGGGTTGTGCATGATTTAAATTCGTTGTGCAATGATGATAGAGCATAGCCAGACTATATGCTTTTGTAGGGATAACTTTCTTTTGGCCTTGTTATTTTGAAAGTTCATGATTACCTTGCTAGTTTGCTTGAAGTATTATTGTTTCCACGTCAATAGCAAACTAATGTTTTGAATCTAATGGATCTGAACATTCACGTCACATAAGAGGAGTTACAAAGGACATCTATGCTAGGTAGCATGAAAGCATCAAAAATTCATTCTTCATCACTTCCCTACTCGAGGACGAGCAGGAGTTAAGCTTGGGGATGCTTGATACCTCTCAAACGTATCTACAATTTTTGATGGTTTCAAGCTGTTATCTTGTCATCTTTGGATGTTTTATGTACATTTTATATCTTCTTTTTTGGGACTAACTTATTAATTCAGTGCCAAGTGCCAGTTCCTGTTTTTTCTGTGTTTTTGGCTCTTTTCAGATCTGGTTTTGGAACGAGTCCAAACGGAATAAAATCCCTGAAATAAATTTTTCCCGAACGGAAGAAGATTAGGGGGCTTGAGGGCCAAGCCAAGAGAGCTACAGGGGGCCCACAAGCCCTGTAGCCGCCACCACGGGGCGGCAGCTAGCAGGCTTGTTGCCTCCCTGGCGCCCCCATACCTAGCTCCTTCGCCTATATATTCACTAAAATACAGAAAAAAAAATCAGGGAATCCACGAAAACACTTTTCTGCCGCCGCAAGTTTCCGTTTCCACGAGATCTCATTTGGAGACCCTTCCCGGTGCCCTGCCGGAGGGGACTTTGGAGTTGGAAGGCTTCTACATCAACATCATCGCCCCTCCAATGACTCGTGAGTAGTTCACTTCAGATCTACGGGTCTGTAGTTAGTAGCTAGATGGATTCTTCTCTCTCTCTTGGATCTTCAATACAAAGTTCTCCATGATCTTCATGGAGATCTATCCGATGCAATCCTCTTTTGGCGGTGTGTTTGTCGAGATCCGATGAATTGTGGATTTGTGATCAGATTATCTATGATATATATTTGAGTCTTTGCTGATTTCTTATATGCATGATTTGATATCCTTGTAAGTCTCTCCGAGTCTTGGGTTTTGTTTGGCCAACTAGATCTATGATTCTTGCA